>NC_018390.1:928385-966189 GCF_000208865.1 Neospora caninum Liverpool
TGGTCTCTCACGTTGGTCGCTTCCCTACCAAACAGTAGTTGCCCGCGTGAAGGGGGAAGTGTAAGCCTTTGAGGTAGGCGCCAACCCCCCCCCCCCCCCCACCCCCCCACAGCTTTATTTGTTTAGCTAAAATGGAGGGATTCCTACAGTCCGCTGGAATGGCAGCTAGCAGTGTGCTGGCTGAATTCCCAGAAACGTGTAGAATAGGGAACGCGACGCATCTTTCGTAGATGCGGGGTCTCTGCATGTGTCTAGCTTCGGGCCTGGAATACACCAATTCCTCGTAGTGTACAGCCTGTCGCTTCGAGGGTTGAGGCGAGGAGACACCCGTTTGATCCAATATGAGCGGGTACCGGGCTTCATATTACCCAGTGGACTGTGGCGTCGTGGGAGAAACAGGGATGCTCTTTGGACTAAGCGACGGATGTATTGGAAGAACAATTTAGCCCGGAGACAAAGACACCCGTGAAACGGCCTGTAACATTGGCAACATACCCGTTCCACCAGGTAGCGTGCCGAGACTGGTCCCACAACTTTGGGACGTGTCCTGGAGCCGCTCTGCAAGAACGCCAAATTACACGGCCCCCAAGGCGGCGTTTCCGCGATTGTGTGCAGCTCGAACCCGGGAGAATCCCAGATCTGGAATGCCCCTCACAAATGCCCCGATGCAGGCCCTGAGACAAAGCCACCCTTGGCGCTTTCGTTTGACGAGATCATTCAATTTTAGCACCTCTCAAGCCGTGCATTATCTAGTCGGTAGTCTCTGGATGAGTGTAGCACGACTGCACAGTGCCTGCCCCGCGACCGGGGGAAAGGGTGGGGGCGAGCAAATGGTTTGTACCTCACGTGGAGGAAATGGCTGTATCCACGTTTTTTACCTTCGTCCCTGCCTCGAGCACAGTCAGTTATGGAGTCGTCTTTTTTGGCTGTTGGGCTGAGGTCCTCGCGAAGGGAGATATCTGGGTTTTCTCACGCTAGGCCCGCGCCGGCGGTTTGTCTCTGGCCTTGGCGGGGGCCAACCGGCATCGGCAAGCATCACGCGCCTCATTCCGGGGGGACGGCGGCGTCGCGACGTGCTTCTGGAGAACTCTAGCGTTGCAAGAGTTTTGGATCGTGTTAAACTTCCTTCGGATTTCGCCTGCTCCCCCGAAAATGGTGTATTGTACCACTCTTGCTCCAACCCACTCTCCTGCATCGCATGCCTTATAATCCCCCGTCCACGCCCGACATCGAGACCCCTACTGGGTACCCAATTTCGCCGCGAGTATTGGCCGGGCTCTCTGGAGCTGGATAACCTGCGTTGCCAGTCTGCGGACGAGGAGCGGCGCCTGTGTACTGAACGGTGGAGCAATACTTGAGCAGGTTTTTCTCCTCGTAGGACTAGGTATGAAAAGGCTCGACACTGTTTTATTCCTTCGATGCATCCACCGCAATTCAGGCGGTTTTGTGTCTTTGGCGATTATTTAAAAACCGCGTAGTCTGTTCCCAAGTCAAGATGGCATCGACGCCGGTCCGCGTTGTCTGCTTGACTTTTCTCATGGCCACGGTCTGGTCCTGCGCCGGCTCCGAGCCAAATGCCACCCTGGTTGCAACCGATTTCGCCGCCACAATCCCGAAAGACGGGCTTCCAGCGGACGTTGAGGAAACCTTTTACCTCCTGCCATCCCAGACCCTCGCGGTTCTCGACTTCACCAACACTGCGGCTTTTTTGCCAGCGAGCAGCGACAGCTCAACAAGATCGACGGGCGACGTCAGCAGCAGTGCTTATGTATTTGAGAATGGAGAGTGCAACTTCGACGAGATCATCGAGTACACGCAACTCTTTCCTGGCTACGAGGCACCAGTATGGGTTCGCGCTTCGTCTTCCGTGGAGGGCGTAGAAGAAGAGGATTCGGCAAGCGTCACGACGTACAGATTTACGAATCCTCCTAAGGAAAACTTGAATGGAGGAGTTAGTTTTTGCGTTAGGTTCAAGGCGGTCAGAGCTCCCTCACCAGACTCAGAAGGCACGTTGACGACCACACAGAAACCTGTTATCGTGGAAACGGAAACTGCGCCGTCAACCTCACAGCCTCCGCAGACGAACGGAGGATCGTCAGGCAACGTGGCAGGAGGATCGGATGGCCCACCCGAGGGGCCAACGGAGCAAAATGATTCGGAGGAGGCGCCAGGACCTGGGTCGACTCCCTCTGGAGGTGAAGGTGGCGACGGTTCCAGCAGCTCAGGTGAGAGTGTGGATCCCGATAACTCACAGCAAAACCAAAACGCCAATCAAGACGTTCAGGACAGCAACAATCCCGAAGACGGGATACACAAGAATGAGGAATCAGATTTCCCGAATAAGTTGCCGGAAGGCCAGAGTGGCCCGGGCCACTCAGTTTCATCACCAACCGGAACTCCCGTTCAGGGAGATGCTCTTGCTAGCGGCTCACTGTCGAGGAGGCTGTCTGAGCAACACGATACAAAAGAGACGTTCTACCTGACGATTAAAGTGCATTCCGCTGCTTGGAGCCTCGCGAACAGCAAGGCTCCACTGTTAATTGCTCTTCCTCCCATGGCAACTGCTATGCTGCAGATCTTCTGATGATGTAGAGCGAGGGAGAGGCGGGCTGGCGTAAATGCTCATCCGTGGCCGACCGGAGAGCAGACGTGAAACAGCCTAGGGCGCTTCACGGCATGCATTGGGCATTGGGCGTGAAAAAGACGGATTTTGCTACTGGGCTGCCACGGTACTGATTGCTGGTACCTTCCCATTCTTGTCTCTGTCGCCCATAACGGCAACAATGACTACGAAGATGATGTATGCCGAATTGAAGTGGCTTCGCTTCAAAGGTCGGGTGTCGAAACGAAATGCTACCTCGCTGGACTGAGGGGGTGGAGAACTGGGGAGCACTCCAGCAGGCAATCGACGAAGCGTGCAGATTTGCGGCTGTTTAAGGCATGAACCTTTAGGCTGGCTCATGTGGAGCTGTGCCACAAAACAGGCAGCTCAGGGCGACGCCAGGCAGTTGATTTTTAGTCTAACATGCCGGAGGAAAGGAAGTAAGGTGACAGCTGCACTGAGATGTGTGCCGGGGTGCTCACTATTAGTCGTACAGAGAACCAGTGGGTTCCAGCGAGCGAAACAGATCTCGCTTCAGCTTCACCATCGAGGGAGAGTGCAGTTACGTTGCAGCTGCAAAATTCTAAACTGTTTTTTATCGTCTTCTCAACAGAAACAGTCCCCGTCTTTCTATAAACAAAGAAAGCGATTTTGTTCCACGTAGCTGGCCCACGTCCTTCTCTCTCCGTTTTACTGCTTTCTATGCGATATTCTTACGGGGCACGTCCGGGCACTTACCTCAAGCCTTGAGTTTGTCAGGTTGCCTTTTCCTCATTGTCTCGGGGATAATGAGAAGAAGGCAGACACAAGGGCGTGACGTTACCGCCGTGGCCCCTCCAGCATTCTGTATTTCTGTCTCGGACTCGATGTTGCAGGCATTTCTCCATCTAATGCAAAGAGTTGCCCTTTAGTTTGTGGATATCAATAGATAATATATCTGTGATAGGCAAATCTCCCGCGCGCTCAAGCACGGCCGTCATGGACGGTAATATTGATTTTAGGCAAGGGACTTCTGTTTGCCGTGGAAGACACTGCGGACCAGAGTGTTGCGAAGAAAACTGTGCCCATGTGCATCGTCTTCTATTTTGTCATCCTACGGGGAACCATGGGTTGTTCAACGTTTTCTGCCAAATTGAGAATGACGTGGAACGACGTGTTTTCCGCGACTGCGCCAGCCACAGAAGAGAAAGCCCTCTTCATCCAACCTACAGCCTCGCGCTCGCTCCATTGACACAGCCTCCCGGTATAAAACACCTTTCCCTATCACCTCTTCGACTGTACACCAAGCAACAGCGTGCGCACTTTGAAAAGGGCATCAAGTGCTCCACACGTTCGAGGCGCTCCGAGGTCGAAAGACAAAACGACAAAGATATCCGTGTTTCGTCTCTCCCCCCTTCAAGTGAACTTCCCGCGCAGCAGGGTGGTCTCAAGACGGAGATCTATATACCTATATGTAGAGACAGATCCTTTCAAGCCTTACCAACGCTGAAAAACACCCATGCATGGCACTCCTCCCTTTTGCCAAACAAACATATGCGTATGCACAAACCTCGATTGACAGGAAGTTGGGCTGTTTCCGCACACACTCGTACGGTGCTCATCAGAAGCAGACGCAGAACGGGCGTTCTTCATCCGGGGGCAGTCGCGCCGTGGACTACGCGATTCGCACCGAGGCCTCCCGCAAAACGAAAAGGACTCATTCGCACATAAAATGCGTGCCTCTCCCCACAGCTCCTCGTATCGTTGCCTCGCTGTCGAGGATATCTAAAGGCGTGAAAGTTGGTCCGACTCTGCAAAAACGGCGTTTACCTGAAACTACTTCAAACACAATTACCTTTGAGTATGAGGGTCGAAATCACCTGACACTTTTCCCACGTAGCCCTGAGCAGAAGATAACCTCATTTATGCATGCATATCTACATACACGTATTTCACGTAGGTATACATGCAGCGAGACTTCTTCACTCACACTCATGTTCTATGACATATGCAGAACTATCGGTGTGTGCCGGCCTGCCCATGAAGCTGTGTACAGACCGCCGGCAGCTCCCATCCGGCAAAGATTTCTCTGTTGTGCTCCGTCTCTCTCTATCTCGATCTGAAGCGTATGCGGTCTCGGCTGATCGATGTGTCGAGAGCGGAGCCTGTGTGCGGATAGGGAATCAGGCGGCATTGCGGAGCGCGTTTAGAGCCACGAGAGAGCAGCTTTGATTTTGTCGAGGACGGAATCGGGGATCCACTGTCGCGCTTCCTCGCCTGCAAAGATTCGCAGCATCTCTTCGCCGCAGTACGACGTGCAGAGCGTCTTCTGGAGGACGCCGATAACGGAGTAGGGCGCGTCCGTGAGCGAGGCGAGGAAGCCTTCGGGCCGGCGCGTGAGGAGCATCTTGGCGTACAAGTGCATGCCGTAGAAAGGCCCAGTTTTCCCGAGCGTGCGGAGCTCGGAAAAGCCTTCTGACTGCCCCTCCTCTCGCCAGAAGACGTCGCTTTCGAGAACCGGGAACCGTCCCTTTCGCGGCGCGGGTTGGAGCGGCTCGAAGGCCAGAGGCCCAA
Organism: Neospora caninum Liverpool; assembly: GCF_000208865.1. NCBI lineage: Eukaryota > Apicomplexa > Conoidasida > Eucoccidiorida > Sarcocystidae > Neospora > Neospora caninum. The sequence goes on from NC_018390.1 coordinate 933,541, forward strand.
ACAACCACAGAGGCCGCACAAACGGCGTGAAACGTTCTTCGTCCTCTGCGCCTTCGCCGAGACCTCGAGGCTGCTCGGCCTCGCCGGTACCCCGTCGCGTCTCCAGCAGGGCGGGCGAGGCTGCGGGGGGTGTCGGCGGCGAATTTGCGAAGCGAAGGACGTACCAGGCGTCGTGTGTTGGCGCGGCGCTTCCTCCGCGGCTGCTCGATCCGCTCGCGTGCTGCTCGCGCGCCTCAGCCTCCTCTTTTTCTCGCTCCTGGGCCACGCCGGCTGCGCCCGGGGCCACCCACCGGGAGTACAAGATCTCCCGAAAAGCGAGGGGACCTAACAACCCCCCTTTGCTCACGGCCAGTTGCCCCACGGACGCGGACGCAAGCTTTTTGGCGATGTAGTGGAGGATGTCACGCAGAAACAGGTGCCTTGTCCCTTCGAATTTGAACACGCGGTTCGTCAGCGCACACGGCCGAAAGACCGTCTGGTCTCGCCTGCGCTGCTTCAGGCACTTTCTTCTCTCTTCCCGAGCCTGTCCACCTGCCGTGTCTCCTCGCGCGAGCGGCGTCTCTCTGCGTTCAAAGCTTTGGTTCTCGCACACCAGGAAAGACGGCAAGGAGGCGAAGGACCGGAGCGTGATCATGTCCGCGTCGAGGTACAGGCCGCCCTCTCTGAAGAGGAAGAGCGCGCGGAGAATATCCGCAACGGTCGCCTGCCGCGAGTGTCGCAGCAGCCCAAACAGCGCGCTGTGGTTTGCCAGCGACGACAGCCGGAGAGCCGACGCGTGCGCAGCGAGCGGCGTCCCTGCGGGCAAACGGGGCGAAAGAGAAAAGAAAAGGCGAGCGCGTTCGCCGCCTTTGCCGAGACGCAGACCCGGTGAAACCGCAAAGATGCCGCGACAGAGACGAACAAGGAGAAACACACACAGACAGAAAGACAGAAAGAGATAGAAAGAAAGAGAAACAGAAAGAGAGACAGAGACAGAAAGAAAAAAGACAGAGGACGAAAAGGAGGGGTTTCTGTGCTGCGCGAGAAGCAGAGGGAGAGAGTCGGCGACCGTTCTGTCGAGCAACGCAGCAAGAGGAGCAACCGTGTGTCCGTGGACGGCGTCTGATTTGGAAGAAGGTTCTCGGGACAAGGGACGTGTGCGAGAATGTGCATGCGCGATTCTCGCCTGGACAAAAAAACCGCCAGAACGTCGACACTCCACGCGACACAGACTGCGCGGGTGCACATGCCCGTTTGGTAGGATCTGCTGGAGCCCTTTTTAGCAGCCTCATTCAGCATTCTCGAGGAACGACAAGACCTGAAGCGAGAAGCACGGAGAAGGCGCGGCCGTCACAGGAAAGAACCTAGCGTATGAGAAAAGAAGCGAGAACTCACCTTTGAGGTAGGGCTTTAGGGAGACATGCTGGACATACTGGAGGTCGTAGCCTTTCCTCCAGAAAAGTTGGAGCTGCGAGAGATGTAGACCTCGCGCTTGCTCCGTGAGTTTCCTCGTCGCATCTCTCTGCCTTCTTCCCCAGGAGGCAAAGAACATTCCGTCCCACCCATGGTTAGTTCTCGCATTTCCACTGGCCTCCTCGGCCTGCAGACTGGAGCCGAAGGCTTCGCCGCGGTCCCAGACGACGTCTTCATCCTCAACGACGGGCAGGAGGACATGCAGCCGTAGAGTCCTGTCAGGAGCGGCGGCGAAGAAACTGTCGATGGCCCACAACTCCTTGCCAGTCAAAGGCTCTGCGCCGCCCCAGTACATGTGCGCGAGCGTCTGCCTTCTCTTCGCAATCTTATCAAAAGAAGAGAAAGAAGAAGCATCACTGTGGTAGATCGGGAGAGAGGAGCATCCATCGTAGAGCGACACGCGGTCGCCGCATTCGTCTTCTGTGAGCCGTCTCTGTTTTCCTCGCGCGCGGTTCTCGGAAGCATCGGCTTCTCTCTCTGTCGCTTCCTCTTCTTTTGCCTCGGTGACAGGCGAGGCGAGAGCACTCAAGAGCGCGACGAACCGGACGCCGTACTCGCGGTCGTAGGCGACACAGAGGTGCCGGCGGAGGCCCTCGCTGGACGCCTGGCCAGAGGCGAGCGAGGGGAGCGCTACGGGAGTTCTTCGAGAGACGGCGACTCGCCAGTTGGGGAGGAACAGAGACGGGTTCGGACGCCGCAAGGATCTTCCCCAAGCGGGAATCCCTTCGCGGGTCTCCGCGCCCTTCTCTGCGCTCTCCTGCGACTGGCCTCCCCGCAGCTCTTCCCTCTCAACGGTCCACGGCGCCTCCTCTTCCAGAAGAGACGAGACGCGGTTCTTCACTTTGTCGAGAAAGCCCACGAAGCTCTCGCTCTTTCCCGGCGCTGGCGAGTCCCGAGGAGAGAAGGCCCGATCGTCTCCTTCGAGGAGCGCGAGGAGGGAGTCGCCGAGCGAGGACACCGTGTGCGTCCCGGAGGGCGGAGACAGGAACGGCCTCAGCTTCACACAGGTCAAGGGCGAGGCGGCGTCGCGTTCTCTTGCGATTTCGCGCGCCTCTTCGCGTTCGGCTTGCTGCTCTGAGAACGACGCATGCGCAGCGGACATATCCGACAGCCCTGAGAAGAACGTGGGGTGAAAGGCATCCGCATCGGAGGCGAGGAGAAGAAGAGGTGGAGCTGAGATTCGGCCAAAGTTCTCGACAGACGGGGGCGGGGAAGAAGACGCCAGCGCGGCGAGCTGTTTCAGCGACACCGCTTCGGCGACTGCGTCTTGCTCGGCCTCTTCAGTTGCGAAAAGAAAGGAGACGAGCGAAAAGGGAGAGACAAAGAGAGAAGAGAGCGCGAAGGGGATGCGCGAAACAGCGGAGCGTGTGTCCTCTTGGTCGAGGTCGACGAGGGAAGAGAGGAAGAAAGAGGCAAGGGCGCAGGAGAGAACCAGAAGGAACAGATAAACCCCGCCCCGCGAGACACGCCGACCTTTCCTCTCCGGCTCGTCCCAACAAGCCCAGTCACGGTTCCCTGTAGAGAGAGAGATCTTTCTGGAGCTGGAGCGCAGAAACGGAAAGATCGACTGAAGAGGCTGCAAGGCCTCGTGATCTCTCCTCCGAAACGCGTCAGCACGCGAAAAATGACGAGTCGAAGCCACCAACAGCGGTCCTTCTTCGGCATCATCCCGTCCTGGATCTGAAGGCCGATATGCATGCAGTGGAGAGCGAGAAGAAGGAGAAAAGGGCGGATCTGAGCTCGCCGCGCTGGGGTTAACCGGGCACGAAGAGATAGTTCCTCCCGAGGCCGCCTTGCGGCGAGCCTGAGAGTCCGGCATCTTCTGCCCCACAGTTTCCAAGGCCAAACCGAGGAGTCCAAGAGAGACGAAAGGATGCAGAGACAAGACGCAGAAAAAAGAAAAGAACGAGAGACCCACAAACGTAGTATAGGACGGAGCAAAGACCAAGCAAGGAGAAGAGCGCAGCAACCGAGAGAGACAAGACGGAGGGGTGAAACTCTCTTTCTCTGGGCTGTGCCGTGCGGGCTGTTCTCGGTTGCTTGCGAAAGTGAGGAAACAAAGCGAATGTGCGCGCTGTGGACTTCAGGCGGCGTGGCGGCAAGGCAGAAAAGGAGGCGTGAACACGGGCACTGTGCCGCGCTGTCGAAGAAGACGTGTGCGGCGCGGAATGCTTCCGAAAGATGAGAGGCCCTCAGAGAGACACCGGAATCCCTCGAAAGGAGCTTTCGTCCGGAGTCCTGCCGTGCTGCCTGTTTTTCTTTGGCGGAGAACACGCTTTTTCGAGCTGCGGAGAAAAGACAAGGTTCGTCCTCCCTCGCGAGGGGCGCGAGCGGCTCTTTGCGAGCCGCGCGCAGCGCGAGAAAACCCCCCCGAAAGCGATTCCCCCTTCCAACGCGTTTTCACCTCGACGAGAAATAGAGAGAAACCGCGTCCTTTCCAGTCGTTGAATCTGCAGATTTTCTCGAGCTTTCGGTCTCTCCAGATGCTCGTCGGGCGCGGCGTCGAGCGGAGTTGTGTGTGACGATGCAGGGAGCGCGGGTCGGAAACAGCTACGAGCGGAGAAGTGTCTAGCGCTTTTCGCGGACGGTTCTTGCCTCCTCTCCAGCGAAGAAGAGCTTATTCTCTCTTCAAAGAGAAGCGGCGCGAGAAGCTGCCGAGGCAACGCGAACTCGCCAACCAAAAGACAAACCGCCCTCTCGTGTTTTCAAGAGACCAAGGGACCGACAGCAAGTGACGAAAAAACGAGACAAGGAGAGGGGGAGCACAGGAGAGAGGTAGAGAGAAGAGGATGAGAACGAGCGAGAAAAGAGAAAAAACGGTGTAGTCTTGTTGTCCCCTATCCTTCTCTCTCCGTTTTCTTTCTTTTTCACTTTCCTTCCTTCTGGCCGGGTGCCTGTGACCGCCTTTCTGCCCGAGCACGCAGGCATGAGCGACAACATGCAGGGAGAGAGGCAAACTGAAGATTTTTTCGTCTCTGGTCTTCTCCAGGCAGCTTCTTTTAGGAAGCGCATGTCTCTTCCTCCTGTCGACAAGGCAGATACGTGACACGGTCATGAGATTCGGTGTCTTTTGAAAATCGTCTTCGCGGGTCCCCTCTCTTCATCCAACAGTCCACAAAAAAGAAACTGTCCGAAGCCTTACCTTTTTTTTTGTATCCTTCTCATCCCGTCTAGTCTCTCCATACGTGTGTGTGTGTGTGTAGCGCTCGTCTGTATGATTGCACATTCGTCTACGTTCAACGTATTTGCATATGCATGTTAGCGAGTAGATAGACTGCTTTTTTGTCGTCTTCAGTCGGTGTACGCCAGCGCGCGAGGGTGTGCAGGAGGCCGTTGGAATGCTTTGACTACCTTGAAGGGCAGGTGCGCTTTCCGTCCTCGATCCCTGTCGCGGGTCTGTCGTTTTCCAGTCCCTGTCTCTCCGCGTAACGTCGACGCCTCCTCGTTTCTCTCCCCATTCTTGCTTTCTCGACCGGTTTGAGGTCTCAGCACTGCGAAGGTTTCTCTTCAAGCGAAACGCTGGAGATTGAGGGGCGCCGCACGTTTCGTCGGACGAGACTCCCCACAAACAGCCTGTAATCCTGTCTCCGAACGTTCTCACTCCGACGATGGATCATCTGAACGCTGCAGTCGAGGAGGGAGGTTGAGCAGCGAGAAGCGCCGGGTTGGTTCGCGAGAACGAGGCGTGTTGTCTTCTCTGGACAGATAAAGGATTAGTCGAGAACTGAAACGGAGAGGCCTGGCGAGTCAACACAGAAAACGGGACCGGAACACCCGACGTATCTGCGTATCAGCGGATGCTCTCCTCGTTCCTTCCTTTCCTCGTTCCTTCCTTTCCTCGTTCCTTCCTTTCCTCGTTCCTTCCTTTCCTCGTTCCTTTTTTTCCTCGTTCCTTCCTTTCCTCGTTCCGTCCTTTCCTCGTTCCTTTTTTTCCTCGTTCCTTCCTTTCCTCGTTCCGTCCTTTCCTCGTTCCTTCCTTTCCTCGTTCCTTCTCTCCTTTTCCTTCCTCTCCTTTTCCGTCTCCTTCTGTAGGGCGCGTGGCCGTACACACGTCGATCGTTCCTCAGAGCGCCTCTGTTTCTCTGGGCTTTCCTTCGCCTCTCGGTTTCCGTCTCGCTCGTCTTTTCTGCGAAGATGCACGTGAACCCGCGAGTGTTTCGAGGGTTTTCGACTCTGCGTCACCGCCTACACACGCAGTCGAGCAAGAAGAACTTCTGCTCCCTCTGTTACAATGCCGTGCGCGGCCTCTTCGGTCCAGGAGTCCAGGCTCGCGGCAGGCGCTGCGCGTTGCTCCTCCTGCTCGTCGCGATGGCGGCTGCCTGCGTCACCTTCTTCCTCCACTCCTACTACCTGGCGAGAGTCCACGAACTCGAACAGGCCCTAGCGCGCGCGTCTCTGCATGCGTCGCCGGTCGGAAAGGCTGCGTCCCAGCTTCCCGATGCGTCTGTCGCAGGAGCTGCGCACGAAGAAACGTTCTCTGGCAACGAGGAACTTCAGGGGAACGGCGCGACCGAGGAAGAGACTTCCCTCAACGCCCAAGACAACATGCAGCGCCAAGGCGGCGAGAAAACGGAGACAGGCAGCGCCTCGCCCCTTCCTCGCTGGTGGAGACGAAGGCCAGCTGGAAGGCCCGCGGGTACGCGAAACGCCTGCGCGCAAATGCATGCGCACTGAGGAGGTTTGGGTTCACCTGCTTGTGGGGAGTGCCTTTACGGAGAATCAGTTGTGGAGAATCGGCTGTGGATATGAAGCGTCGACGGAAGTCGCGAATGGGAGAGGGCGGCAGACACGTTTCCCCCGATTCAGAAGAGAGGCTGGTGCGATTCGTGAAGAAGTCTCGGGTGAGAGAGAGCAAAAGGAGACAGCGACGCGGGGGGAGACGCCGCAAATGGAGGGGGGGGGGGGGTTAGTTCTCACACCCGGCGTTGCTCTGCAGCGGGTCCATTGTTCACGGCTGACGCCCCGTGTCTGCCTGGCAGCGGCTGTTTCTCATCTTTCGGGTGTTTCTTTCGGCTGTGTGGTTGGCTGCTCAAAAGTCTCCGGCGGCGTGTGGGATGCGAGCGTCGCGCTTTCCCTGTTCGATTTGAAAGAACAAATTCGCGCCAGTGGAGCGGCTGCAAATCCCTCGGGCGAGAAGATGCTGCACACCCATGGTCTAGGCGTGGTTCTCCTTCTCCCCAGCTCCACGACTCTCTCCTCGTCTGTGGGACGAACGCTGCAAGTAGGAAGAATCCAAACCGCCGACCTGTCCTCTTCTCGCGCTTTTCTCTGGCTCTCCGTCACGATAACCCTCGACTGTCGGTTTTTTTCTTGGCGTGTCTTCCGCGTGCTTTTCCTGGTGCGCTGTCTCTTCCGTTTCGAGGTTCTCGTCTTGGCTCTTCGTGCCGCGCGTCTCCTCGGTCGCGCCTCCCGCTCGCCTCGCTGGTCTCTCGTGAATGATAAGAAGAGCGCGTTGATAGGAAGACAGAGAGGGGGAGAGTGGCTCTGGGGCCTCTCGCCTTCCGCAACCTTGAAACTCTCCAGCCCTGTTTCGGATTTTGCCTCACAGGATCTCCTCTCGCTTCGCAACGCCTTCCCCGGGAAGAAGTTCTTCCCAGTCATCATTTCTCAGGTACATCCTGTTCGTTTTCCTTCTCTTTGTCCTCGGTGCTTCCGCCTCTCTCTCTCTCGTTCCTCCTCCCCGCAGTCGTGCCTCTCGCGTTCCCATTCGCCTTTAGCGTCGATCTCTGCAGCTTCTCGAGAATCCTCATTCGCTTTCCTTCGCTTGCGAGCTTTCCTTTTCCTCCCAACCCCCCTGTCTCTGCATGCAAGTGTCTCAACTTTTCCTGTCACGTCCGCTTTGTTTCTCGCCCCCGCCCCTTTTCCATCTCTGCATGCACTTTCCTCTTTTCTCTTTCTCCCTCAGCCGGGATCGAGTGTGTGGCAAGCGAGCGCTGTCGCGCCGTTTCGCGTTGGCCCCAGCGGGGCGTACCACATGCAACGCGAGTTGAAGAAGCTGCAGATCTCCCGTCGTCCTTTCCAGAAAATTCCGGGAGAGCAAGAACCCGACGCTCCTTCGCCGTCTTCCCCTCTGTAGGTCTAGCCGCTTGTGTCTTTTTTCCTGTAGATCTCGCCTTTTCGTTTGCCTTTTCTTTTTCTTGTCGGGCTTCCACTTAGAGCTGCCGCTACCGGTCGCCTCGTGTGTGACGCTGCACAGAGAGGAGACAGAAGCTGAGACGCGTTTGTGGGAGGGAGAGGCGCGCCGCAGGTGAAGACCTCGCTGCACTCTCCTTTTCTTGTCCTTCTGACGGGCGTTTGCGTTCTTCCTCGGAACACGCCGTCCCTTCTTCGCGGCCAGCGGCAGACAGCCGATCGGAACACGGCCATCTCATACTTTCTCGCCGTCTCTTTCGCTTGTTCTTTTCAGGAGAGAGATGGAAAGTAACCATCTGCGTTGGGCAGCGCAGCAGGTGTTCAACGAACTCGGCCTTCCCTTTGCGCTCTTCCTCGACGCTGACCTCGAGGTAGGTGCGCGAGTTCGGCCACGCAGCGAAGCCGCGCTGAAATCCACCACAGAAGGCAGCCCGCGAAGCGAGCTTTCTGCCCTGGATCGGGGGATGGGTGTGCGAGACCGAAAGAAAAGGACGGGCAGGCGGAATTCAGAACGGACCGAGGGTTCGTTTGGTTTCGTGAAAAACGGTTCGAAACGCGCACGAGAGGCGGAGGGTGCGGGGGAGAACGGCGAGAGAAGAAGTTTCGTCGGGGACCGACTTTTTCCCAGCGTTTGGCCTGGTCAGCTCGGGAGAGATATCTCGGCGCTCGCTTTCGTGTCCCGACGCTTTTGTCCGTGCTCGCCACGAGTCTTCCTTCGCTTTCTCTGTGTCTTGCCTTTCTTTCCTCTCCTCTTCGCCCCTTTCAGTTCTCGCCGGACTTCTTCAGTTTCCTTGAGAAGGCCGTCGACGTGCTCGCGAAAGAGGAAGCCCCAGGCTGCGCGTCCCCGTTCTCCGCTCTCAGGTAGGTGCTGGCGGGGGGTGCCGAAAAAGCGTCGAAAAAGGCCTTCCAGGCTTCTTTCTTCCTTCCACGCTTCTTGAAAAACGTGAAAACCCGATGGGAAAGGGTGCGGTTTGCCAAGGCCAACCCGTGTCCGAAAGGAATGTCAAAGGCCGCTTCCTGGATAGTCTCTGCCGTCTCGAGGCCTGCGCCCGCCCCCGCGTGCGGAGGTCTCTTGTCTGTCTCCCCTTTCGTTCTCCGTGCCCTCGTTTCGCGGACTATTCAGGCGTCTCTTCTCTCTCTCCCCTCCGTCTCGCGTTTTCCCTTCACTCCCGTTTTCGTGCGTACGCGTGTGTTCTCTTCAGCGTCCCGTTGTCTCCCAAGCCCAGCGACGAGTCGGCTGCGCTTCAGAGTCGCCTGTGGCGCACGTCCGCCTTGCCGCCGTTCGGCGTCCTGCTTTCGCGCGCAGCTTTCTCGTCGTTTGCCGCTGGCGACGCGAAGGGCGAAGCGCGACAGCGGGGAGCCCGGGAAGGAGACGAAACGGAAACGCATGCGCAAGTCAGTCTCCGCTTCAGTCGCTTTTCGCGTGTTCAGATCACGGGGCTCCTGTTGGAGACGTCTGTCCTGGTGGAACCCAACTCACTTTAGTCGCGAAGAACCCCAGGTCCGTTCTCGGGATCTGAGGCTTGACGCTGTCTGATCGCCCTCCGTGGACAAAAGATATTCATGCCTCCTGTCTATACAGATAGCTAGATCTGTAGATGTCGAGGTGTTTGCATGCTTGCTGATATCCACATCGTGATCACCTTCTCTCATTCGTGTCTTGCTGTTTCATTCTTCCGTTTCTCCTTCATATGTGTCGTTTGCATCTTGATATATATATATATGTATGTTTGGGCCTCGTTTTCGATAGATGTGTATGACTATGTGTCTGGAGTCAGGTTGAGATGAGAATGAAACGCGTGCGACCTTTTCACAGGTGGTGCATCTCGTGGCGCGTTTCTGAATTTCTTTCAGCCGCTTTCGTGCCTGGTGCCGGTGCTGTCGCGGTGCCGGAAAGGCAACAACGCACTCGACGTCCCGGAAGAATGGAGGTAAGGGCGGAGACGAAATCTTGTCGCACTTCGCTCTCATACACTGGGGACTACGCGCGTGCAAGTCGATTCTCTGTATGGAAGTCCGCCGATGGATCAGAATTCGTCAGAGGGGGGGTGTCCCACAGATTGAAAATCCGTATCTCAGAGACGGGGATGTCGACGGCCTGTCTTTCTCCCGGCACTGACCAAGTCACTGCGTGTGTTTTTGCAAGAGCCTCGCTTTCGCCTTTCTCGTCAATGGGGGGCTGATCTGTGGATTGTCATTCCCTCTCGCTTCTGCGCCGCGAGGCGAGAGCTGCGGAGCCTCCCGAGAAGCGGAACGTTTTCAAGAGTTGTTCTCTCTTTCTTCCCGCCTTTTTCGGCCACCGACAGACCGATCCTGGGTCGGCACCGCCTCAACGAAGACTTCTTTGACTGGCAAAACTCGGGGAACAAGAAGGAAGGGAAGGGCGGAAGACCGCACGAAGACGCAACTCGCTCAGAGCCGCGACCCGCGGCAGTCCACGAAGCGGCTTTCGAGAAGGATCTGGAAGTGAGTCTGTCGTTTTGCCCACAGACACAGGACGCACGAGCGTTGTTGGTTTCGTAACAAGCGAGACTACTCCGAGAGCGAGAGTCCTCCTTCGGAACTGACCTTCACCTTCAGGCAGCCAGAGAGCAGAGAGAGGAAGGCCAGCATCGGCGTTTGGCATTTTTCCGCACGGGCCTCTTCGTGGGGGGGGGGGGGGGGGGCTTCCTTCCGCGTCGATTTTGCCCGCCAGGATTCGCGTTTTTCCGGGCCGTCTTTCCCGGATGTGACCGTTTTCTTCTCGAGACGCTTGTGCGCCGCATGTCTTCTTCCCAGGCCTCTTTAGAGAAAGCCACGCCGATCGCGGCCTCGGAGGTCGCGTCCCTGAGGCAGGGGAGCTCTTCGGTCTATCGCATTTTTTACGCCTCCGAATCTGAGCTCCGCCAGGCGCTGGACGTCCTCCTCGAAGAGACACTCCCGTCGTTGACGACGTTTCCCCGCAACCTGCTCGCGTCTCCAGCGTCCTCGTCTTCCTCTTCCGCGCTGAAGGATTTTCCTGGAATGTACAAGTGAGGCTTCCGTCTTGCTGTTTTCCCGCGTTTCCCTGTCTTCGTGCCGACTGTTGAGAAAACCGTCCTCTCGTCTTCGCGCTGTGACGAACGCCGCACTCTTTGCGAACGATTCTTTCGCACGAGTCTCCTTGCGATAGCACCGGTTTGCGGTCGACTCTCACATGCCAAACAAGGTGGAGCTTCCAAAGAATGCTCTTCCTGCGGCCAATGCATGCAGATGCGTGAAATACATCTGCACGGAACAGGTGCCTCAGCAACAATCCGCGCACTTTTTTTGGTTACAGACGCTCCATCATGTATATGTACATGTATATATATATATATATGGATATCTCACGTGTTTGTGTGTATTCGTGCATATACAGCTTCTTTTTTAAAGACATATGAGTGCGTGCATGTATCCCAGTCTCTACAAAAATACAAACATGTACGTATTTATCCAAGTGTTGTGTCTCGGTTTTTATCTTTTTTCTTCAGGGGTGTCATGTACGTTGAGCTGCCGGGGGCTCAGGTGTATCTGCACGGCACGTGGCCGGAGCGTTTCGCTGGAAAGTAGAATCATATTCGGCAGGGAAGAAACGGCTTTTCTGTCTTTCACACTGGCAAACGCGTCGAACACGCGCGCGAGGCGCGAGTGCACGCGCTTAGGAAGGACAGCAACTGAACAACAAGCGGCGGAAAAGAAACGTCGAGAAGACGAGAAACGCTTGGTGCTGAAAAGAACCGGGGGATTGGAGTCAGATGTGTCATTTTATTGTCCGTTTGATCCACGACCCGTCCAGGGCTTTTATATTTTTTGCTTGAATCCATTCTGTTTTTTTTCCTAGGCCGTCTCACTTGTTTCTTTCTCACTTTTCTTCCGTCCCCCCCAGGGAGCTTTTTTCCATCCTGGATTCTGGGTCACTTCGCTCTTCTTTGTCGCTTGCCGTATCGTTCCTTTCTTTTTATTCTCGTCCCTTTGTTGTTAGTCTCGTTCGCGTCTCCGGTTCCACTTCAGGCAGCCTCGTCTTCACCGCCTGGAGGCTTTGCCTATGTGCTGCCGGAGGGCAACAGGCACGACCGGTAGACAGAAAAGAGGCACTCCACTGTCGCCCTGTTGCGAGATTCGAGGAAAGAAAACTCAGAATATTTGCTGAGGGAGACACGTGGGGGATTTCTGGGTTTTCGATTGGGCACAGTCCCGCGACGAAGTCGTTCTACCTAGCGCATCCTACTTCGGACGAGCTCCTGGCGAGAAAACTTGACAGATGTCGCTTTCGCCCCATGTAGGTGCACTGACACGGCTTTGAGGCTAAGGAATTCGTCTACACAAGTGATCCTCGGGAATGGTGTCACGCTCCTCGATTGGAGACCCCGTTTTGGTTGGAAGGCACGCCTTGCGCCGGCCACGGTCTACCCTTTGGTCGACACGCCGCACCAGATGATAGAACCGCCTCGGCTTCGACAACAGCAATCAAAAGTGCGCTTTTCTTGGATCACAAAAAAACGCGAATTGCCTCGGCTTGTGTTACCCAACCCTGTGGATGAAAGTGGCGTAACCTGCTTTTAGGCGGGTGTCCGTACCGACGGAAATTTTCTCTGAAAAGAAAGCACTCCTGAGTGTGTGATAGGAAAGTCGACGCGCGCGCGAGTACTACGGGGTCATTAGATCGGTTCTGCCGCTGCACGTGGGGTCCTGGAGAAGTAGAGTCTCTGTCGTGTAGCATACGCAAGGTTCTGTGCACTGGGGTTCTGTTTATCTACCACAAGAAGTGGAACGAAATGGCCGCAGTCGAATAACGTTCTCTGCGACAGCTCTGCGCGCCCGTGTCCAGAGTCGAAGCCTTAAATTCACTTGGAACCTCGTGGAAAAGCAAATTCTTAGATTGACATCAGGGCTGTACGGTGAGAGTCTGGTGTTCATAAAATGGTTAGAGTCGACAAATCCGAGAAAAATCCTCCAGCATAGCGACAGATCAAATTGCACTGCGAGGAAGGTTCGAGCACCGTCCGGTCGAGCGTTGCCACTCAGGAAACATTTTCATGTACTCTGTTAAGAGGGCGAATAGGCGGTTTGCATGGTCCCCACCCCCTTCCATAAAAACTCCCTTTTCAAGTGTTTTACACGAGAGGTGCTCAAAATGGAAAGCGGCGGTGCAGTGGGTGCCGGGTGTCTTTGAGAAGTCACCCTTTCATGGAAAACGGTGAAGTCACCGCGCAGAGTCCAGGAGAGAGGCAAAAGTAGCGCCACAGTACGCGTGATCATTGGGGAGTGGTTTTGGACTCGACACGTCGTCCCTAACGCAGGCCTAGACCATCCACTGCAATTCTGCAGGAGATATTTGTCCGCTGAGAGCGCGGGCGAAGAAAGGCACAGTGGATTAGTTCACATAGGCTTGTCCCGAGGAGAGTCTGTGCTTGGACGTGATCAGAGGCTTCAGAGCCTGTTCTTCCTGTTTCTCGGTGCTCTCTTTTCTGTCTCCCTTTTCTCCCTCTTTCTCGTCTTGCTTCTCGGCGGCTTCCTGCCGATCCTTCTCCAACCGAGCCGTGTATTCCGCGGCCTCATAGTAATTGTAGTGGACGCTGATCCCCGGAGCGTAGTGGTAACCGGCATGGAAACGCGCTTGGGGAATTGGTTTTGTCATGTGACCAAACATTGCAGGCTGCGGCAGATACACGCTGTTGGACAGGGGAGACATTTCTTCGGGGGCCTCGCCAGACTGCTCGCTCCACGCTTGCTGAGCACACTGTTGCTCGTACTCTTGCTGCATTTGCTCATACTGCTGGCGAAGCTGATCTTGGTTCAGAGTCTCCTGCTCCATGGCCGGCTGAGAAAAGTTCTGCGCTGCTTGACCGTCTTGGCCGTAGTAGCCAGTCTGCCAACTTTCCTGGCCAGCGTACTGTTGCTGGTAATAGCCCTCGTTCTGCATCTGCGCGTAACCCCGCTGAGCGTCACCCCAGGCTTCGGATTCCGCAGCGGGGTACGCGTACTGGGGAGGGTAAGGAGTTGCCATGGTAACAAGATTTCTTGAGGCGTGTTCTTTTGAGGCACACTCACTTTGAGGAAGTGAGGGCAGTGCTCGACCCTGATTTTGGCTCGGGGGGTCTCAGGGGCGATGGATATATATCCCCTGTTTAGCTGAAGAGCAGCCTCTCTACCGAACGTAGCCACAAAAAGACACCTTATCTGGTCTCCTCTGGCTATCGCACGCAGAAAACTGCGAAAACCGCGTCGCTGGAATGGAGTTCTGTCTTCCCTAACGACTGCGCACTGTCAACCCGCAAAGGACTTTTTGCGGCGGCACGCGAACGACGGTGTGTCTCGAAGTCCGGATTTCGGAGAAAGCACGTTGAGCAGGACGGTGTAAGAAGCAGAACAGATAGGGAAAAACGATTTGGTTCCTCAATGAAAGGCCACGCTTTAAAATTGATGCATTAGATAGAGATATGGGGTAGGATCATTTAGTGTATGCAGCTCCAGCAAACTCCGTCGAACGCGTGGGTAGACCTCGCGTGGCAACTGCGGCCTCAATCCCACGTTACTCTGGTCGAAATGTAGACTTGTGAAAACCCAAAAAGACTAGGCGGCCGCAGCTGGCTTTCCAGTTTGCAACCGCTTTCGCAAAAAAAAAAACGACCTGAAAAAAGGGACAACAAAAACGAGTGGACGCGCGACCAGGGTGCCTCCTGGGACTGTGCTCACAAACCCAATGTGGCTGACTAGCTTGCTGCTCGGCCGTGCAGGTTCTGGTCACGCAGAACGCCGGGAAAAACTTCGGTACAGAAGGAAGCGTGTCCAGGTGTGGGTAACCCTCGATACACATTAGAATTTGACAAGGAAGTTTTGCAGAAGTGGAGAGCAACTTGAAATTTGCCGCACCCGGACGGCTAAAGATGGATGGTGCGATGACGGTTTCCGCCGGCAAAGCGGGACGACGTTGCCGTGCGATACCACAGGCTTCCGCCACGGCAAGTGGTGTTGCACGAGCAGCCCCGCGCTCTCTCAGTTCCTTTTCGGAGGCCCTGAGCTTGGCGTTGTACGGCATTTCCTCTTGATACAAATCCAGCGAAAAGCTCAGCACGGCTTTGCAGTAGGAACGGGCGGAAAGTCTTACCGTGACAGAAAGCGTGCCACGCAATGGGGTTCGGCGTTATCTCGACCGCCACAGCGCTGCATGTATGTTTTCGGAGAGAACCTAACCGTCCTGCGATACGTCCAGGTTAGGTTGGATTCCGCACATCTTCTCCAAAGCCCGTATTGGGCGGAGGGGAACGCAAGAGCCGCCACTCACAAGGTGACCGACAACGAGTTGAACGGACGCTCCACAGCTGACGCCTCGTGACGGGACACCCCGCAGTCTAGACATACAGTGGAGCGCTTGTTGGTGTTTTCTGAAAAAGAAGACTGGGACACAGACAACCCTGTTGTCGCCGTCCGACAGCCAGGGTCGGCTCGAGGTAAAATGGGACTACAAGAATCACGACCCTAACGTTTACAGTCTGGAGTATTGCGCGAAAACCTGTAACATGTCAGATTGGGAAGGTCCCATACACCAAACGAAAATTATGGCTGCTAGGCCGCGAATGATGTACCGGCGAGGATCGCTTTCCGATGTCCGTACTCAGCTTTACCGTGGAGACACTCGCTCCGCTCCCTAAACATTTGAGCAGAAGTTTCTCTTTTGACTCTATATCCATAAGGAGACACGGCAGAGAAAGGCTTTCACTTGTCTTGTGCTAGCTCGCTTTTCCTGCTAAGATATGAGAATAGGTTTGTCTTCCACATGACGCGAAGACACCGCCTGTCCCCTCATAATCAGAGTATGCCAACTGAATATGTCAACTCTGGGAGGTACGAGACAATTTCTCGCTGGATCTAGCGAGTGGCGAGTTTCAGTTTGCGGCAATTCCATATCAGTAGCACGGCTGCTGAGGGAGGCTAACGCCAGTCGCAAAGCAGTTGTGTTTCGCGTGAATACGCAGGTACACTGAAAGCCACTTCACCATGCCCGGTTTCCTTTGTACGGCACTTCTTCTTTCCTCGATCGCAGAGCTGACAACCTGTGCTGAGGCGACAAAACTGAATTTATTTACAGTCCCGTCCACCGATTGTGCTGAGTCGGGAACCGGTTCCCGGGGCTCGAGACGAATGCACCAGAAAAGAGAACGCCTTTAAGAGAGTGAATGAAGCCTGAAAGCATGTTGTGTAGGAAAGGTGAGTGTAAACAGGAAGAAACTACTCCTGCATCCTCCTGTACGTCTGTCACGCGTACTGATGCCGTTCCGCAGCTGTTGCCTGTCGTCGCGGTTCGCCGGACCAGATGCCGTATCGATTAGAGATCATACGCCATTGCTTAGCGACAACAGCAAGGCAAAGCATATGCTTCCGTGTGGCGTCGCAGGCAGCCATTCCGGTGGCAGAATTTGTCGTGGCGCCCATTTCCTGTTTCACCAGTTGAAGTACCTTTCAGCAACAACTGCGTGCAGTTAGCAGGTTCCTTTAGGACTGCGTCATCATCGGTTCCGCTTTTCGCCTCGTCAGTTTTGTATCAAACATTACACGGGATACGTCTTATGTGAACTTAATACAGACCGTGGGAGCGACGATAACCTTTCATCAAAAGATTTAAAAAATACTAAATTTCTGTTGTGTGACGGGGCGTCGCGAGGGATGACAGGGCGTCGCGAGGGATGACAGTGCCACGACTGTGTCGGCACATATCAGACAGGGATTTCCATCAAGAAATTGCGTGCTCTCTCCCCAGAAAAAGGTCGTTTGTATAAACCAGGGATCCTGGCGGATCGTTTTCCGTGGATACACAACGGAGCGGACACCCGGTACATACTGACATTGGGGCGAGCGTTGCCACTAGGCCTCGTTCCCCACTCCAGAAGTCTCGTCTTTCTTCGCTTCAGCTTGTTATTTGGGTTTCACTGAATAGACCATCTCGGGCTGATCACCTCGAGTGCTACAGTAGAGAAACCCGTAGTACCAACACGCACTGTTCGATTACAATGCGTCGGTTAGACTCCTCCGTTCGCAGAGGAGAGGAGTTGCTTTCCTGCACTGATCTGCGCGGCACGTCAGCCAATTCGGTGCATGCGTCGCGGCGTTCGGTTCCAGGAGAGGAACGCGTTTTCCCCTGTCTCTGTTTCGAGGGATGGACTACGAGACACGTGTCAAAACCCGCCTTACCTCTTTATTGTCGGCGGAAAAAAGTGCCGCATGCGATCCTCTCCACGCCTGCTGTCCAGGTTCTGCATGTGACGTGTCTTTGAGACCGCTTCGTTCGTGAATTGCTGATCTGTGGTGATACAAGACACGGAGAGGTTTCCGTGGACTCAGCCAACTGGTGTTAACCCGGGCCCTGAAAGGCTTCTTTACCGATCCAGTTTCTCCTTTTCGGCCTCCTAGCGTTAGGTGTGTGTGTGTGTGTCACGCAAAAGCTGCTTCGTTTTGCAAGCACCGCTGCATGCAGGGGACGAGCAAACGCGCAGTCGCAGCCGTTTCTCCTTTCTTAGACTTTTTGTACCCTTTCTCGCCCTTACAGCCGTCGCCTGCTTGTCTTGACAAAACTTCTACCTGCTGAGTCCCTCTTTACACACATCTCCAGTTTCGCTGAAGGATTCCTCACGGTCCCGGCTACAGCGGCCTCTACGCGGGCCAGTAGAGGATTCGCGACTCTCTCGGGAGTTTCTTCTGGCCCTCTTCCGTCGGTCTTTCCTCCTGTCTTATCCGCTTGCTTCTTCCCCGTCGTTCACCGAGTGTTCCTCGTCGATCTTCTGCGGCGACTCTCGCCGCTCTCGCACGGGCAAACCGGGAGCTTTCTGCTGTCTGGGCAGTTGCGCATGCAGCGGAATCCTTCGGTTTTTCGCCTTCAGTTTTTCGAGACCCCGCCTCGTCCAGCCAACGCCTTTCCCCTCCTCTGTTAAACACGCGAATGCGCGGGCGTTCGCCGGCGCCGCATTTCATCCGCGCCACACTACACCTTGTCTCTCGCACTTGCCTCTTTCTTGTGCCCATCGGACGATGACTTGGATTGAGGAGCTACTGACAAAGAGAGTTTTCTGTGGCCGCCCCGAGAAGCGCCGTTTCGTGTACCTCTATATACCTGTTTGCGAACAAATCCACAGGGGAGATCGGAGATGCCGACGGGAGGTGTACAGGGAGAGTGGGGTTGCAACGGCATCCGCGGTTTTACCCCCGCCTGCCGCTCTTCTCGCGTTTGAGAGCGCCGGGTCCTCTCGACCAGTGAGCGAGGCCTAACGCCTCTTCATTCTTTGCTTCTTTCCCCGTTTTTTCTCTGTCTGCTCTCCGCCTTCTTTCTCGGTCTTCTTTCCCCTTTCTTTCTCTGTCTTCCTTCCTCCTCCTTTCTCCCTTCCTTCGCTGCCTTCTTTGCCCCTCCTTTCTCCTGCCTGTCCCGTGTCCATCTTGAGTTCTCCAGCTTGCCCCGTTTCTCTCTCCGCATTTCCCCTCTGTGTTGCTCAGTTTCCCACCTCTTCGTCTTTCTTTCCATGTATCCTGCGCGTCTGCCTGTGCCTCGCCCTCTCTCGCGTTTTTTCTGTCGCAAGCTTCATCCCTCTCCGGCTTCGGTGCCCCGTGGCAGCGCGCGTTCGTCTTTTAAGACGAGAGACGCGCATAAACCAGCGGGTTTAACGAGCGACGCTCCGAGCTTCCTGTCGAATCAAGCAGTCTCGGATTCTCCTTCTCGCTCTTAGCAAAACGGCAGCATGGCCTCCGTCCCTCCCCCCGCTCCTCCCCCGCCTCCGGCGCTCCACGCCGGTGACCCGCGACCGCCGGCAGGTCCACAGTTCTTCGTCGATCAGAAGAGGGTAGGAAAATTTTCGAAAAACCTGGAGAGCAAATGCACACACGCGGAATCTTGCCCCGTGTCTCAAAGTCTCTCCTACGCACACTTACGCCTGGAGGCGCGAATACCTCTGCATGCGTATGCATATCTTCCTCTCTACATGTATCTACTATCTCTCTATCTATATCCGTCGGTCTATATCGATCTGTCTACACGCAAGTATGCATGTGCGTTGCCTGCGCAGAGAGAAGGGTAGAACCAGAGGGAGACTGGAGGCATGAGATCGGCAGAAAAGTCGTGAATTTAGACAGGAAAAGCGAGGAAGCAGTGCCGTACCGGCGGGCTCAAAAGGAGCAAGCTGCTGTTTTCCGTGCCTGTGGATCCATGCCCCAATGCTCCGCTCTGCCGCCTCGGGATGTTTTCCCTTCCGGGAGTCGTTGGTTTCCTGTTTCTGTGTCCATCTCCCCTGCTGCGCGGTTCGTCCTCTCCTCTCTCCCTCATTACTTCTCGTTCCGCCTCTCTTCTCCCTTTCTCCTCTGTCTCCTTGAGTCTCCTTCTATCTCTCGCTTCCTCTCCCGCTTCCTCTCCCGCTTCTCTGCTTCGCCGAAATCTTTTGCCTGCCCCTGCTCTCTTCTCTTCTTCCCGTTTTTTCGTTTCTTCGCTCTCTTGCCACACGCTTCGGTTTATTCCGTTCTCTACCTGTCGGTTTATTCCTTTCTCTACCTTTCGGTTTATTCCTTCTCATTCTTCTCTCTTGTTCGCAGGGGGAGCTCTACGAGCTGCGACAGGTGTTGCGGAGCTTGCCGACTGAGCGGGACGTGGGAAAGCAGCGCGACGCTCTCAAAAAGTTGATCGCCTACATGACAGTTGGCCTGGATGTCAGTCGCCTCTTTGCCGACGTGGTGATGCTTGCCTCCACCGCGGATCTCGTCCAGAAGAAAATGATTTATCAGTACCTCACGAACTACGCAGGTCCGGAGGCCACACAGAGCGAGGCGGGCTGTGGACGCCCCCTAGCAGCGATCATCGGAAAACGTGCAAACGTCTGTTCTCTGAGAGCCCGACAGACGGAAACAGACACACAACTTGGGGCTTGTTCGCTGCTCACGATCCCGCGTTCTTTGAAATCCAGTCAGGTTTAGGTTTCGCTGGTGCCCGCAGGCGCTGTGCATGCACTGGGATAGATCTGTCGTTTCCCTTGCATGCCGTGCATGCGCGCATGCCCGACGATGCTTCGGGTCATTTGGAGAGCGAGAGAGAGGAAGAGCAAACGCACTGGACTCGGGTTTTGTGGCAGGGGCGCGTGTGGAGATTGCAAAAGGTTCGAGTCGTTAACGCCCGCTGGAAAGTGTAAACTTCGCGTGCTTGATTGACATTTCGCCACTCATGTGCAGCCCTCCAAGATGCGTGCATCTATCGCAAGTGCGGGCCGTTTTACCGAAAGACGCAAGGCTACGCTGTGAATGTCCTTGCGGGTGTTGCGTGCGTGCGATGCGCAGACACCAATCCCTCTCTTTCTCTCCTTGCGATCAACACTTTCCAGAAAGACTGCAACGACGAAGATCCGCGACTCCGAGGCCTTGCACTCCGGAGTCTCTGCTCTCTGAGGTGGGAACGCCGACGTAGAGAGAACGCCTACCGCGGAGGCGGCAAAGCTCCGAGGAGAGACATCCAGGGTGGACTGTCAGACGGAAAAGGAATCGAAAAAAAGATACTTGCAAAGTTGAGGAACGCCCGCGGGAAGAAAAACGGAAGAACCGCAGTCGAGCTTCCTCTGAGCTCGACAGACTTTACTTTTTCGCCTTTTGTCTCGCTTTGAGCGCAGCGTCGTTCCACATAGATGGGCACCTGACAGTCACCGCGGAGCAAGGTCGCCTCGGAGGTTTCTGGGCATCCAACTCGGCTCGTGGCTGTCAAGCCTAAAACAGACATATACATGCACATGTGTACACTTTTGTGCATACCTGCATACGTACATATTCGTGAAAGCATGTGCCTCCCTCTTCCGTTTGATCCCTATCGACATGGAAGTACCCCTGTATACGCATCTGTACATCTGTCGGCATGCACAGATATGCGTGAACGCGTCTAAGCATATATAGGTACTTGAATTCATATGGTGCTAGGGAGGAGGTTGCTTTCTGTTTGTTGGATCCTTGCGCCATGCGGAAGTGGCGGGAGAACAGGAGACGGAGGGACTCGTCGCGCCGGCGACATTGACTTCCTGTTTGCGCAGCGGCGTGTCCGTTTTCCCAGCATCCTCTTGGCCCTCCCCGCTTTCCGATTTTCAGGCTGAGCTGCATGCTCGAGTACATCGAGCCTGCCGCGCGGAAAGGCATGGCCGACGCCAGCCCCTACGTGCGCCGCGCGGCCGTCATGGGTAAGTCCCCTCGAAATAGGAGACAGTAGAGGAGACAGCAGAGGAGACAGAGAGAGAGTAGAGGAGACGGAACGCTGGACAGAAAACAAACGCGGCTCGTGTGGAAGAAGAAGCGTGCTGGCATTTCTGCGTGTTTTGCGGCTCCCTCGTGTCTCTCGTTCCTGCCTTTTTGAGCTCCTCGTTCCTCCCTAGACTTCGCCCCGTCTTTCCGCGTCTCCGTCGTCTCTTCCCTTCATCGTTTTTCTCGTCCTTTCTCTCGGTTTCTGCGCCTGATGCGACAAGCTTGGAAGCGTTTTCCCTTCCTCCCTCGCCTCTGGAAGAAGCCTCCCTCCTTTTTTCGTTATTTTTCTGGTCTTCGCGTTCCTCCTGCCGTGTCTCCATCTTCCGTTCATCTTGTTTTCTCTCTCTTTTGTTTTCGGCTCTCTACTCTTTCTCCGTGTACTTGTCTCTGTTTTTCTCTTTCCTCTCTTTCGCTCGTGGCTGCCTGTCGACATGCAGTTGCTGTTCTTCTTTGCTTTTTCGCGTCTCTGTCTCCTTCCCTAGGCATGCTGAAAGTTTGCAAGTTGCTACAGGAGGTGATGTCGACTGAC
Source organism: Neospora caninum Liverpool (assembly GCF_000208865.1). Classification (NCBI taxonomy): domain Eukaryota; phylum Apicomplexa; class Conoidasida; order Eucoccidiorida; family Sarcocystidae; genus Neospora; species Neospora caninum. Next base: position 954,899 of record NC_018390.1, read on the forward strand.
GAGGAGAGCACGCGGCAGCGCATCGACGACATTCGTCAGCGACTCGACGAGGCTCTTTTCGACGATGATCCTCAGGTGAAAAAGCTCAGGTGGAAAAGTCATCGGTTAAACTCCGGCCGCGGCGTCCCACCCGGCAGCCCCCTTTACTGAAAAGTGGGAACCTAAAACCCGAAGGTTCCACGAGCTAGACAGGCCGTGCTAGAGCTGCGCGATTTGCCTTCTTCAGCGTTCGCACGAGAGACGCTTTGCTGCGGTCGCGTCGGCGCATGCGCTTCCATCTCTTTCCACCGATGCGAGTCGTGTTCCGCTCTTTTTTCCGCGTTGCTGTCTGTGCGTTTCTCTCGTCTCGACACCGGTCCGTTTCTCCGTTCTCGGCCGCTCTTCTTCCCTCTTAGGTTGCAATAAACGCCGTCTGCGCCTTGAACGAGGTCGATGCAGAGACTGGTGGCTTGCAGGTGACGAAGAAAATCGCAACTCACTTCTTGAACAGGTACTGCCGGGCAATCGCTTCCGTCACTTCTCGACTCGGTCTGTTTCAAGCAGCGAAACATGCGCGGAAAGAGGGTGCCTCCCGCGCCGTTTCCACTTGAAAAAATAAGAGGCTGCAAGAAACCGCTTCCGCGATCGCCCCCCTCCAGAGCGGGGCGCCATGCAAGCCCGCGCAAGAGTGTCTCTTTCCACGAAGGCTTTCCTCTCGCGTTCTGGCCTTTCACTCTTGTGGGAAACGGCCAGGCGCTTGAACCGACTGAGGACAGAAGTGAAGACTGATCCAGGCGCGTTACGAGACAGGAGAGAGAGGTATTGCTAGGCTCACAAAGAGTGCTGGAGACCGGTTCCGAGGCCGCTCGCGAGCTGCAGATAGCTCGGCCACGTGTCTGTCGAGACTCTTGTTTCTTGTGAGTCTTCACGCGGATGTGCCGAACGCTGGTTTCAGGATCAAGCGATTCTCCGAGTGGGGCGTTTGCGTCGTTTTGAACTTGGTCGCCTCCTACCAGCCAGAGACGGAGGAAGAGACGTTCGACATCATGAACATCCTCGACGACAAACTTACGAGCTCGTCTGCAGCCGTCGTTCTGGTAAACGGCCAGAGAAGCGAGAAAGGAAAACGACGGGCGTCTCCAGAGGCAGGGTTGAAGATAGGCTGCCTCCGCGCTCTGGACAGCGAAGGCTGACCAGTCAACACTCATGGGCAAGGACACATCCAGCAGACACTCGTGCACTCCTTTGGACCTCTCCGATTCTTTGCGGCTGTATTGAGGCCCACGCCGACGTGCATTTGTCACCTTTCGAGAAACACACGCAGCTCTCGCCTTCCTCTCTCACATTTCGATTCTTTCGCGATCCTGTGTATCCCTGCAATCGTGTCGACTGAGGCGGCGCGTAGCTCTCTCTGGACTCCGGATCTTGCCTGCGTCTCGAGCGCCTTTTCCTTCACAGGGGTGTTCAAATTGTTTCCTCGAATTAACACGGGGAAACGACGAGTTGCGTAGACAAGTCTACCGCCGGCTAAAGCCGCCCCTGTTGACGCTGGCGACGACAGGCTATCCCGAGATCGCACATACCATTCTTCGCCACATTCTCCTCATCGTTCAAACAGGTAAGCGAGACAAGGTTCGAAACTTGTTCGCCGTATGGGGAAGGCTCCTGCTCCTGTCCTCCACCTCTTCTAGTCTTTCGTCTGTCAGACCAATCCGTCCTGTAGGCCTCTCCCTGTTTAGGTTTCGCCTTTTAGGTTTGGGCTGTTTCGACCTTTCCTTTCGTTAGATTTCTCCTTGTCGTTTCCTTCCCGACCTCTGGACACATGGAAGAGAAGCAAAGCGGAGAGAGCGGCAGGCGCATGCAGAAGCGGGAAAAAAGACGCTGAAAAAACCCGCCCATCTCGAGGGGGGCAACAGACCGGCCTCCTGCTCCCTCGGCAGCAGTCGACGAAGTGTTTGTTTCCTTCCCGTCCTCTGTTGGGCCGGTCGAGCTGTGTCCGGCTGTTCGCGACAGCGGCTCTGCGAGGACGTCGGCGGGAAATTCTCTTTCCGTTTCTGCGTTCCTCCTCAGACGGTCGGAAAGGCGCTTTCTCGCTTCCCTGTCTGCGGAGAGCTTCCTTCTCGGATGCGTATCTTCTCTTCTCTTGCTTTCCGTGGTGCGCGCAGGAGGCCCCGATGCCGTTGAGGTCTTTGCAGGCGAAAGCCGGCAGCTTTTCTGTCGCTACACCGATCCTTCCTACTTAAAGTCAACGAAGCTCCAAACGCTCACCGCTATTGCCACCGAGGTAAGTCACAACACACACTTCTCCATGCACAAACGTATCCTTCTACCTATCTACATGCTTACAGGTACAGCTGTAGGTATACGCAGCAGTATATATATATATATATATATATATATATGAATATTTATGGATATTTATGGATAGAGTTGTAGGTGTATGCTGCAGTATGTGCATGCCTTTGTAAAAGGATATATATATATATATATATATATATATGTTTAAGCATATGCGCTTGGGTATTTATGCACGCTTCTGTGCATGTAAAACATGCATATACGTATTTTTTTGTATCGATGTCGATCCGCACGCTTCCATCTCCCTCTCGAAAGTCGTGGAAAAACATTTCTCTGCGTAGGGCGATAAGGAGGCTTCTGCAGTGCGTCGCTGTCTGTGCACAGATGAAGTTAACTCTGAAGCGATTGCTGCTTTTGTGAGGGTGAAAGAGACAGGGTCGGTGTGTGTTGTTTGTGTTGTTTTTGTCAGCGAAACTGCGTGGACATGATTGCGGAACTGCGAGAGTATGTGTGCGATGCCGATGCCGACATCGCGCGACAAAGCCTTGCGGCTCTTGGAGTCATCGCATGCAAAATTCCTTCAGCCGCTGACGACGTTGTAACTCTGGTGCGCCCGAAGGAAAGCCTCCGCCTTTTTCCTTCACTCTCGTTTCTTTTTTTCTTGCTTCTTGTTACTTCGCACGACTTTATCCTTTTCAGTGTTGTTTCTGTCGTTTTTGCTTTGCTCCCCCTTTCTCCTGTTTCTTCCTCTGTCTCCCCTTGTGGGGGTCAGCAGCGTCACATTGTGTGTATGGCGTTTTCCTCTCCTTTCTTCCGCAATCCCTTTGCTTCCTCGGCCCTACTCGCCCCCTCTGACTCTCCCAGCTGCTCTGCTCTTCATTCACCTGGCGCTCTCCTTGTCGTTTTTTCCTCGTCCCGCGTCGCGTAATTCGCCCTCCTCGTTTCACTTCCTCGCGTCTCCCTCGTCTTAACCGTTTCGCCGCTCCGTCTTCGTGCAGCGTCTTGTCTTTTTCGTCTTCGTCTTTGCCAGTATGCGCACCTTGATTGGGAAGATCCTCTCGCCTCTTCGTGGCTGCAGTTCTCCCCTCCCCGCCTTGTTTGTCGTGCTCCTCTCTTCGCCTCCTTTTTTCGCGTTTTTCATTCCCTCTTCCGATCCTTTCCTTCCTGCGTTTCCCTGCGCATCTCCGTCTCAGCTGCTGTCCTTCGTGGAGATGGAAGTTGCAGATTTCCTCGCATCCGCCGCGTTTGTCATCCTTCGGGATATCCTCCGAAAGTACACAAAGGTACACCTGAATTGCGTACAAGGCGCTGCGGAAGGCGTCCTCCTCAAAAACAAAGCTGAAAACCTGCTTTTCACAGAAACACTTTTACCGCCCTTCACATTCATACTCACAGTTATTCAAATACACGCATGCGCCTCGAGGAACAAATCAACATATATATATATATATATATAAGTGGTACTTGTGTGTGTATATATGTGCCGATACGTGAAAGCGTACTTTTATGCATATATATATATATATATATATATATGCGTATATTTCCATATGCGTCGATTGAATGGGGTTTCGTTGTGTCCAGAGAAGGAAGAGCCGGCGCGTGTTCAGGTGTACGTGGGGACATTTTGGCGATGATTCGGGTGTCTCACTTCTTTTTTCAGATGATTTCTCGTCTCGTTGACGCCATCCGCATCCATGCGTTGCGTCTTTCGGACGGCGAGGGCGTTGCCGCTGTCGTTTGGATGATTGGTAAGTCTCTCCCCCCTTTTCTGCTTTCCGTCGACCGCGTCTCTGTTCTCTTTCCGGTCAATCAACGGTCGCTCCGCGCGCCTCGTTGCTCATCGGTCGCTCGTCTCCTGGAGAAGAACAGAAAGAGAAAGGGGACCTGAGAAGGAACAGAGTGAAGAGGCTTGAGGAGAACGAGCATTAGAAGAACGGCTTTGAGGGAGACAAAGAGGAACGGAAGAGGCTTTCAGGAGAAAAAGGTTGTTTCTGTGTGAAATCCGGCAACGTAGCAAGTCGAGTCTTTCTCCTTTTTCTATCATGCGCCCTCTCCACACGAGGCAAAGGCGCCTTGCATCCTCCGCCTTTTATGGCGAGCACGAAAAATCCCTTTTTTCAAAACAGAGAGTCGCGTCCTCCCCCTCTGTTTCCAGGTGAATTCGCCAAGGACATCGACGACGCCGCGTACATACTCGAAGAGATTGTTGATCGATTCGAAGAAGAACCAACGATTGTCCGGTGAGGAAATGGAGAAAACCAACGCGACGCGCCTTTCACTTTCCTGTTTTCCCCTCTTTCTCCCCCCCTTCTCTCTTGTCCCCTTCTCTTCTCTCTTCCCTCCTTCGCGTATCCCTCCTTCGCTTCTTCCTCCTTCGTTTGCCTTTTGTTGCTTGCGCCTCAATGTGTCTGCATTTCTCCCATTCTTCTTCCTCAGACTCGAACTCCTCACGGCTGCGGCAAAGAGCTTCTTTCACTACCCCGGCGAAATGCAGCCCATACTCGGCAAGCTCCTCGAGAAGGTGACTCTCGCAGTTCTTCTTTTCGTCTTCTTTTTCTCTCTTTGTTCGTGTCTCTCTTTTCACCTTGACCCTGAGTAGGGCTGCGCGCGCGCGAGCGGTGGCGATGACTTCGTTATTCGTACCGTATCAGATCGCTCTTTGTGGATCGCGTGCACCGAAAACGATTTCGATTCACACATCCTTCGGCTTTCCGGTCGCGAACGATTCGTCGCCCCCTTTCGATTCAGGGGCGCGTCTGTACCTGTGTGTGCCTGTCTATAACAATAGGACATATATTTATACGCACACATGTCTGCATATATATCTACATATATGCACATACATATATCGACATATATATATTTATGTATATATGGTACAGGTTACAGATATTCTAGACGCAGGGGAATCGACGGGGAGCTGGCTGCTGTGTCGGTGTGGCTTTTTCTCTTTCTGCATTTTTTTCGAGACTTGCAAAAACGATTTCGTCCCTTGTTTTCTACAGGCGATCAACGACACTTCCAACCCCGACGTTCACGACAAGGCGCTCTTCTACTACCGGTTTCTGAAGACCAGTTTGAAGGCAAGGCTTTTTGTTTTGCGAATTCCCCTCCAATGCTCATCTCAGACCCCCTCTGTGTATCTCGGTGTCTGAGTTGGGGCGCGCTGTGTGCACCTTAGCTGCTCCCGTTTCCTCTCTTTCGCTTCCAGTCCCCAATACTTGTTCCGGATCCTTTCTTTTCCGCGTGCTTCTGTTGCCGAGCTTTGCCATTCTCCCCGCTTTTCCCTGCTCTCTTTTTGCGGCTTCTCGATGCAGGAAACCCGCCGCATCCTCTCGACGCCGCTTCCGCCTGCTGATGAGCTCGAGGTACGGCATCTCGCCACTGGAAACACGTCTTTCCCTTCCCCTTACCCGTCTCTCTCTGTCTTCTCCGTCTCGCTCTCTCTTTCGCCGTCACTCTCCGGTTTTCTCCGTCTCGCTCCGTCTTGCTCCGTCTCGCTCTTTCTGCCGCTTTAAGGAACTGAAACAGAACCTAGTGGTCCTAGGAAATAAGAGATCGCGTCAGTTCTTGGAGAAACGTTTCTCTCTCCGGCTGTCCTCCCCCCCCGCTGTCTCTCGCAGTGTCTCCCTCGCATTCTCCATCTCTCGCCGTGTCCACTTCTCTTCCAGTCTTCCCCACCTACCTCTCTCTCTCTGTCTCACGAAAGGGTGTGCCCGGTTTCCTCGCTGGGTCGCCTTTCGCCTGTTTCTTCTTTTGCATTCCTCTTTTTCGCTCGTCCGTGCTGTGCAATCGGCAGTCCTCGGCCGAACGCGAGCTTGCAGACCGACTCCTTGAAGAGTTCAACTCCCTCGCCGTCGTCTACCGGCTGCCTAGCTCGGCCTTCCTCTCCGTGTCGCCGATCCCCTTCGGCGGCAAATTCTCGCCTTCGCGCAGAGACGCCTCCGCCTCTTCCACGAACCGTAGGACCTCGTCGCAGGCGTTGCTAGACGGAGGCAAAGCGGGCATCGCAGGGAAAGAAAGAGAGAGAGCGGAGAGAGAGAGAGAAGAAAGAGAGAGAGAAGAGAGAGAGAGGGAAGAGAGAGAGGCGGAGTTGATCGCGTTGAGGGAAGGAGATTTTGGCGACAGGGGAGGAAGAGGTACGCGTCAGGGAATGTCTTCACTTGAACGGAAAGCAGGAAGAAACGAAGTGGGAGACTTGCTGCTCGCCCTCGACACGGACGCTGGAGCTGACCCGACAGACAGAAAGAGAGAAGGTGAGAAAAAAGCGAGAGGGAAATGAAATGCGAGAAAAACAAAAGGAACGTGCGATTTAGAAAAAAGCACATGCAGGATTTTCTTCCTCTTCCTTTCTCTCATTTCTTCTCCCTTTCTCTTTCTGTCTTTGTCGCTGGTCTCTGCGTATTCGATCTGCATCTCTCCTGTGCATGTTCTCGCTCTTCTTTCTTCACTGCTGTCTCCCTCACATACACTTTTTCTTTTTCAGACTCTCCTCCCCTCGGTTCGCGCGACTCTCCGGTCTCGGGCTTTGCGGCCTCCGTCCCAGATCGTCTCCGGTGGGGTTTCACTCGAAAGTTGGCGAAGGAACAGATAGCTTTAGCTACACACGTTACCTTTTTGTCGCTCGTTTTCCCTCAGTGGATTCCTCTCCACTTCCGCGGCGACATGTCGTGCGTGTCCCGCGGAGCTTCCGCTGTTTCGATCGCAGGCGTTCGATCGGCCATTCTCGCGTTCGTTTCTCGGAAGATAGTCGTGTCTCCAAAGAAACGTTTCTTGTCTCTTCTCGAGGGAGACCTGTCCTGTCTATCGCTTCTCTCGTCGTCGCTCCTCTTCTCGCTTCTTCCTCTTCGCTCTCCTCTGTTCTTCTCTCCTCTCTTCTACTCTTCTATTCCGCGTGCTTCTTCTTTGACTCTGCATCCCGTTGGCGGCCACCGTTTCACGGCGTTTCCCTCTCTTTTTCATCTGTTTTTCTTTCTTTTCCGTTTTCAGTCTCACTGCCTCCGTGACGCTTGATTCCGCGATGTTCCAACGCCTGTGGGAGGAGGCGGATGATGTGCAGACTCTGAACGCAACGCATGCGACGCCCCATTTTTCTTCCTTCCTCTCCGTTTCCGAGGATTTCGAGGCTCTCGGAGAGGCGTTTGAGGCTGCCGCGACGCAAAATAACATCTTCACCATGGTCAGGACCACAACAAAACTCCCCCCCCCTCCCCGTGAAGCGGCCTCGGCTCCTGGTTCTTTTGCTCGGACATCTCCATGACGCAAAAAGAGACTGAGGATGCATTTGCAAGCACGCCTACTTAATAGAAACTCTCTATCAATATATATATATATATATATGATATATACGGGCAAATGTTGATTAGTTGCACTGTGGCAATGCAGCCTATGTCGCGAGAGAGAGAGCGGCAGAAACGAGAGAGATAGGCATGTCGAGGGAATGGCGTCGAAGTGAATGAGAAGCGTCTCCGTGTGCAGGCCAAAAAAGTGGCGTTTCAAGAGGGCGCCGGAGAAACGAGCTGTGTGCCGGTCTGTCGATTTCTCTCTCTAGTTCTCCCCAGACACTCACAGTCAAAAATATATATGTTTCAAAGCCTCCCAAATTCGCACCTTCTTTGTAGCTTTGCAGCATGGGAGCCCAAGCAATCGACAGACGCAAGAAACATAGGCATGTGTGTTTGTTTTTAATATTAATCACGCTGGTCGTAGAGAATCAATCCGTAGAAAGTACCAGGAGAGAGATCCTTTGTCTCTCGCTGTGTTTCTACCAAAGGTGTACAGACTTCCTTTTTTTCCGTGGCAACGAGAGAAAACGAAGAAGGACTCTTTAAGACGCGCATCGAGGGGAGGGGGGAGGAGGCGGGGAGGTTGAGACGCGCTGATCAAGAGTGAATTATCCGTCGACGTTCCATCGTTCTCTTTTCAAAACGAGATCGCTCCTTAACGTTTTGTCTTTTGTTTTCGCTCTCTTTTTCTCAGGCTTCCGGAGTGCTTGGCGACGTCCTGAAAATGTTCTTTTACGGGAAAGATGAAGACGGGTGAGACCCGCAAACCGCCAGAGGAGGCACGAAAGTGCGGGAGGGGACACCACGAAGCGTCTCTCGTTTTTATTCTCGTTAGGTTTGCCGCGCAAACGAGATGAGAAGTCATGTGCTTCCCTCATATTCTTGAAGACGAGGGAAAGATATTAGCGCTCCGTGATGGAAAAACGCGTGTGGGGTGTACGTACAGCGCGTTCAACCCGCGTTCGTTTTTCCCTCTGTTGAGAAAAAGGCATGTAATGGAGAGGGTTTCTCTTTTCGTCTGTCCTGATTCTTTTTTTTTTCGTTCTTTCTTCTGCGTGGCTTTGCGTGGGTGCTCAGGATTTTGTATTTGTGTGAGATGCAGCTGACGCTCACGCCGCTCGACGTGCCCGAGTTGAATCTCACGGTGAAGGCTGCAACCGAGGAAGCCTCGGATTCCTTTTTGAGTGGAGATTGTGCTGTGCGACGCGAGCAGTTTGCCGCCGCACTGCGCGAAGCCCTCGACAGACACACCGATTTCCGAGGGCGTAGTCAGGCTCAAAATCTAATGTAGAAGAGAAATAAACAACGACACCTACCGGCGAGGAAGGGAGAGAAAAGGGAAGAGAAGGGAGAAGATACTCGAGCAAGAGGAAAAGATACTTGAGCGAGAAGGAGAAGATACTCTAGGGAGAAGCAGAAGATACCCGAGCGAGAGGGAGAAGATACTCGAGCGAGAGGGAGAAGATACTCGAGTGAGAGGGAGAAGACACTCGAGCGAGAAGGAGAAGATACCCGAGCGAGAGGAAGAAGATACTTGAGCGAGAAGGAGAAGATACTCGAGTGAGAGGGAGAAGACACTCGAGCGAGAAGGAGAAGATACTCGAGCGAGAGGAAGAAGATACTTGAGCGAGAAGGAGAAGATACTCTAGGGAGAAGGAGAAGATACTCGAGCGAGGAGAAGAAAGCGGTGGCAAGGGGAAGAGAATGGAGAGAAGACGAACGAGAGCAGGATTTGAGTCGATTTGTCATTTTTCGGGGTTGAACGTTGCCGAAACTTTGTCCGTCTCGACCGCTGCCAGACCTTTCTCTGCCTGTAGTTGTCCACGCATCAGTCTCGTCTGCATGCGCTCGTTTCGTCACTTTTTTTGCAAAATTCTGCTCATCCGTGGCATGCAACAGCCACACACGTCCTCTCTCGCTTCGCAAGTCTCGCCATGTCTACATCAACTGTTTTCTCTCGACAAAAAACTCTCAAGTCAAGCAAACTAAATAGAATCGTCTACATCTGTACATCCCCACTTACATGCCTCTATTATATATATATATATATATATATATATATATATATATCCGTTTCCGTACGCTCCTGGCTTTGTGGAGAAGGAAAATTCGAGCAGCGGTATGCATGAAGCAAACTTCGAAGGATCTCGTCCAGAGCCAGAGCAGTCGTGTCAGAAGCCTGTTTGTCGAGATGGTGTGAAGCTTTGAAAGGGTGGGAATTTGGTTTGTCTCTCCGGGGGAGAAGCGCAGGTGTCGGAGTGGGAGTGCTTTCAATGGACGACACGCGGATGCAGTGAGGGGAAATTCTCGGCTTCTCCACTACGCGACTTTACTTCCCTGGCACGACTTCGAAGAATAAAGAGAGAACAGAGAGGAGAGGGCGAGCAAAACGAATAAACAGAAGCTGAAAGGCGAAGAAAGCGACTGTTGCCCAGAATGGTGGAGTTCTCGCAGGGAAGGGGGAGAGCCGAGAAGGAACGAAAAGAGAACGTTTTTTTTAAGGCGGTGCGTCACTTTCTTTCAGGTTGCTCACTTAGAACTCGCAGGTGGTTACAGGCACGGCGACAACGAGGAACCCGAAAAAAAAGCCCCACATGGGCGTGCGTGCACATACACCACACATATCAACACCTTTTACATACATATGCATACACGTAAATAATATATATATATATATATATAGGTATGAAATGCGTATACATATGTATTCTCTTTATGGGTGTTTTTATGGCCCAATATGTGACCTTGTCGAGATGACGAATTGTACTGAGACTGATGTGTATGTGTATAGATCATGAACCCTCGAATGGCGAGACCGCTGTCACGTAGACAGATTCGGAAAGTTTGGCTGCCCACTTTACAATTAACGGCGGCTCTCTTGCGCAGCTGTACATCTCAGAGTTTGTCCGAGGCCTCCAGAGAGTCGTCGACATTTCCAGAACTTCGCGTTTGCTGGGGGTTTTGTCGCATTTAACAATAATGGACGCACGGCCGTTCCGCAACATGCTCAACCTATCCAATTAAAGACGATAGGACGCGTCTTTCTTCTCACTAGGCAGGCAAGTCGCGTGGCGACCTCAGGAGCGAGAGTGTCACAGTATCTGGACACATTTGTTCCAGACATCGTGCTGATCCATGATCGCCTCAAGCCTGCCAGGCACTTCCTTCCTCAACCTCTTTCTGGCTCCAGCTCCTTGCACATTTTTGGCCATACCGAACTTTTGTTGGTTTTCGCGAATATCGCAGTCGACTTACCCTTCCTCTCGACTGCCTTTCTTCTTGCAGCGTTCCATGGAGTGCATATTTTTATATCCGCAGGGCGTTCGCGCCTGGTACCCCCACTACCTATCCCGCTCGTGGTCCCCGTATACATATATATATATATATATATATATATATATATATATATATATATGTATATGTATATGTATATATAAATATGTATATATATATATATATGTATATATATATATGTATATATAAATATGTATATATATGTATATATGTATATATATATATATATATGTATATACATGCCTTGCTTCTCTCTGTTTCTTAGATCAATCTCTTTCTGGGTCCGGGCCTTTTAGTGCATGGAGGGAGTTGGCGGCGGCGCGGTGAGAGAGCCGCGTGTCTTGTTTCCTCGCCGTGGCTTCGCGTTTTTGTCGAATCAGGCAACGCCTGAGAACTCTCTTTGGAGAACCTTTGCGATGGTCTCCAGCTGCA
>NC_018390.1:966289-973789 GCF_000208865.1 Neospora caninum Liverpool
CGGATTTGCTCTGCGTTCACGACTTACGTGCTGCAAAAGAAGGAAGGATTTCCGCGCCTTTTTTCGGTCCTCTTCGGTCATGCGGCGGTTGCGGCTCGACGCCGCCATGCCGTCGGAGTCTCGCCACGTGTTGTGCGCGAGCAGAAGTGCATCTAGACCCATTCCACAGATCAGGCGCTTCACGCAGGCAACCTGCTGAAAATCCTTGAATCCAAAATGCGCGTAGGTCGGCCGAATCAAGGTGAACAACTGGGTCACCACAGTGCCGATTCCTGATGGCGAGCAAAAACAACGGAAACGCCCCTGGTGCAGCCTGGCCAGAAGTTGAATTCGGTGCCTGTACACCTCACTCCTCACAGCAGAGAGCGGGCTCCAGGCACCGACCCAAATGGATGCACACGAGCCTCTTTCCCGCCATACACTACCGACAAATCGCCGCAGCTGCCCGAGTTTGTGCTGGTCGGTAGCATGCAGTGCACCACCTACCGTGGTTCCCAATATATATATATATATATATATACATGTTTTGCGCGGTCTATCCAGCCGTCACCGCAACCTCGCACAGTTTTTCGGTGCCGACTCGCGCGGAGCGAGGTCTTCCACCCCGGCGAAAACTCTCACATGCGGGCAGTGGAAACCCGTGAAGAAGGCGGGAGACAACGGGGAAGCAGACGGCACGTTGCGGCGCCAGGACACTCGCGAAAAGAGACCGTCGGTGGGGCAAGTCGCGTTACCTCGAAGGAAGCCGGAGCGGCGTCGGCCTTCGCCCTCCACCTCCTCAATGCCCTCAAAATCGACGCGCATGCGGAACAGCCGCTGCGGAGGAATCCAGGAGGCGGCGGGTGTCGGGCCGAGCGCGTCCCGTTCGCCTGCGTGTGTGTCGAGTCTCTCGAGTTTGAACCCGCTCACTGGCGACCGCACCACGCGGTCGGCTTCTTTGTCGGTCGCGTTCGGCAGACCGTTCGCGCGAGCGTCGCCGTTGTCCCGGCCCCTCGGCACGGTGTAGAGCTCTTCGCTCCCCGCAATCAGGTGCGGCCGAGAGTCGAGCGGATAGAGGCTCGAGTGCGAGGGAATGAACACGAGGTCGACTCGGACCTGCGACAGAAGCTTCATGTCGTCGTCGATGGACGCGGGGTACGTCAGGAAATCCTTGGCGGAGTGGAACTGCAAAGCGTTCACGAAGATCGTCACCCAGACCTCGTCGCCTGTGCAGGCGGCGCCGCGGATCAGATGCAGATGACCCTCGTGGAGACCGCCCATCGTGGGAACCAGAGATATGCGGCGGCGTCGAGAGAACATCGACGACCTGTCAACATGTGCGTGGGTCAGAGCGTCGACAGAGTCGCCCGCGCCTGTTCCTGACTCAGAGGCTGACGCGCCCGTCGAATCTGCCGCCGCCGCGCCGCCCTCCGTTCGGCCAGCCGCGCGAACGGCGACGACGGGGAGTTGGACCCGTGGACGAGCATTCCGGTAGGCGACGAGTTCTTGTGGAGAGTGAACCACGAGAATCTCGCGCCTGTCCCGCGGCGGCGGCGCTGTTGCGCGAAAGGGGAAAAACGCACTGGACGACGGCAGGAACTCCGCAGAGAACGCGGGGAGAGTATCCCGCCCCAACTGCGCCAGCGTGTGAGTTTCCATCTTCCCCGTACAGAACACGGTGAGAACGGCGAGGGGAGAGGAAAACGTGGTCAGGGGACGGGGAGCGACGCGGACGCGACTGCATCGAGGAAGAAGGGTAACGACTCCGAGACGGAACGCAAAAGCGGAAACAGGAGGAAAGGGAGCGAAATCACCCGCAAAGACCGCGAAAGCAACGCATCGAAAAACTCACGCGTTCCCCGATGAAACCTCCAGCCCGAGACACGAAAAAGCCGAAAGCCTTCTCTGCTACAGACGGCGAACACCCGCGCGAACGCTCTCTCGTGCGACAGGAGAGAGAGACTGCGTCTCTGTCCAGATTCCTGCGCGCACGCTGCCTCAGCTAGTGACCTCCAGCACAGCTGTGTGCGGAGACTTTCTTTTCCGGGAAGCTGTCACGAGGCTGTCGCCGCTCGGACTGGAGATTCTCCTAAAAATTCGCCTCTGTTCCAAAAAGACTCCGCCGCAGGGCGGTGCGGCCGGAACTCACATGCGGAACGCAGTCTAGCCGGCGTCCACAAAGCGACCGAGGCATTTGGTCAATGCTATCTCGCCGTCCTCGTCGTTCCCAAACAGAATAGAGAGCCGTCCGTTTTTCCAGATTCACAGAAAGAGGGGCACAAGATTTTTGTCTCGAAAAATGTGAGGTGTTCATACAGTGGACGCCCGGGGGAACGTCGCGCTCGATTTCTTGCGCGCAGGCGACTCTCCACGAATCTCTTCCCACATCTGTAAATTTCTCTGCGTTTTAATCGTGTTTTCGACTTTGGGGTCTCCTCTCTAGCATCTTCGGCAATCTCGCGTTGCAACCGCCCAAGACTGACCACTTTTTGTGCGTCTTATCCCTCAGTTCTGCCGCTCGAGAGCGACTTCCAGTCCTTGTGTGCCGGCCGCTGGGCGTACCGGGGCTCAGAAGAAGTCTACGCTCGGCGTTAAAGGCGCTCGTCACGAAGGCGCCTCTCTGCCGCGGGGCCCGTTCGACACGACCTCGTCTTCCGTGAAAGTGTTTACACGTTTTCTTGGCATGTCTCCCGTTCGCGCCGTCGCGCACGAGGAGCCGCCCTGTGAAAGACAACGCAGTCGTGGAATGCCCATGTGTAGTCCTAGATATCCACCGATATAAAGAGAGGCAGATCTATCTAGCCAGAGAAGCACAAAACCTGTTGTTGCCTGACCAAGAAGCCCAGACATGCTCTGCACTCCATGATGCGGTCGCCAAACGTATGAAACGGTAACGGGCGAGTTCCCCCGTCAGGACGATCATCTGGCTGCGAACTACAGGCACCCGAAATCCCGAACTCATGAGGAAGAATGTATGTAAACATGAGGAGGAATGCACATTTGCTGCGCCCCAACGCGGAACAGCCACATCCACATTATGTGGCGAGAGAGCAGGAACAGCGGTTCTCCGCTTCTGTGTGGAGTAAGGGTGATGATCTTGCAGCCTTCCACTTTGTACTGCCTGCGTCAGCTGCTGCGAGGTAGCCCGAGCTTTCAAATGCGCCTGACCATTCGCAGAGAATCCCAACTCTGAGAAACGGGACTGTTCCTGCGTGTCGCGACTCCCGCCGCACAAGAGATCGGCTCGGCGCCTCTCCTGGTAGGGTATACGCCTGGCTGTTTCACTCGAGAGGTGCGGAAGGCAGTTCCGCTCGTGTTCGTTGTGATCCCGTCGTCTAAAAACCACCCCTTGAGAAGCAGCTACCAGAGAAAACCAAAACGGCAATGTGCCCAGACGTGTGAGAGCCCGGGACCCTTGCAGAAACTGGCAAAGGCAAGACTTTCCGGGGCAGAAGCGTGACTGCAGACTCATGTGTCTTGCGTCGAACTAACCGAGCGAACAACACATTTTCTGTTACAAAACGACCTGGGAGAAATTCGGTTCCTCCCTCGTTCTTTGGGGGGTTGTCGCTGGTGAGCGGAACAAAACGGTTGGGACGCGCCGGGAAAACGAACAAAACCAGCACGCGCTCCAATTCAAAAAGTGGTGAAGGCGTGTGCTATATAGAGCAAGAACCAGATCGACGAAATCGGACGCACAACGCCCCAGGTGCTCACATACACACATCGGATACACCCACACGTGCCTTCGGAATCCGCCGGATCGCCTAGCCTGATAACAAACTCCGACATGCGGCGTTCCGCGCAATCGTGATTCCCCAGCTCTTTCCTGCGGCCCTTCAAATCCACTTGCTTACATAGCTCCCGGCATTTATACACTTCCACGGAATAGACGCTACAGCAGCTCACATATATCTGCGTCTCTACATGGCGACGTGGCGCTTGTTTATAAACAGAAGGCGACTGTGCGGTTGGAGCGGTTCTGTAGTGTTCCTTTGCACGTTTTGCTGTCGTCCAACGCATGACGCAAGACGTGAGGTATCTGTCCCTCTCCGCGCTGTCATCGACGCCCCCGTTCGCGGGGAAACAGTTGGCCAGTTCAACGTCCCGCCTGACACGTTTCGTGAGCTGTTCGTCGGTGGTTTCTTGCCTCTCGTCTCGCTTCGCTCCTCCAATTTTTTCATCTTTTTCTTCTTTTCGCGTCCCCCGGGGCGCGCGGCCTCTTCGTCGACGTGCCTAACTTTGTTGGCCAGTCCCACGCCTGTGCGCCCCGTCGCTAGCTGTTACCTCCTGGACCTGCGTGTACACCTCGCCGAAACGCTTCTGGAGACTCGTAGGAACTTGTTTCCGGAAAAGGTCGACCTTGGTTCTGTCCAGCGACGCGAAAATCGCGCCTGGACCGCCTCCAAGTTCCGCAATGACATCGCCGTACGGCCCAATGACTGTGCTGTGCCCGTACACCGGATACTCGCCTTCGCCAGAAACCGAGGGCGAAGGCGCAGCCGGTGAACATCCAACCACGTACACCTGATTGTCGAGCGCACGCCCCCGAAGAAGCAGAGACCAATGCGGCGGACCTGAACACATCGAAGCAGCAACGATAAGGGGAAAACCGCCTCGCTCTTGACATGCAGTCCTACATAACGGAACGAACAGGGGTATCTAGCTAATCAGGTGTACACGTTTATCTATCTATATCAATATATACGTACGTGCACACATACGTGCATGTATGCATGACGATTGCATGTGTAGAGATACGTCTCTATAGTTGAACCCCTTGTCGATACCACGGAGACATATACTTGTTTCTTCCTTTTTGACTTCATTTCACGATTCGCCTTGATCCCCTTCTCTTGTTCGTCTTTTCCGGGCCGACTGGTTTCTCATTTTCGCTTTGTTCTTTTGTCTCTGGTTTTAAAAATCGCTCTGTGTCGTGCAGATCTTTCGCGTCGCCGCTCGCGGGTTTACCCGTGGTTTGATTGAACGCTCCAGGGTAGCAGAGAAGTTTGCAGTTTCTCTGCTGCGTCAGTGCCAAGGCCATCTCCGCGAAACGCAAATCGTAGCAAATGCCGAGACCGACGCTGCCGAAAGGCGCGAGAGAAAACGAAGAAAGGGAGTTGCCTGAAGACAAAAAGCAAACACAAAAGCGTTCGCACTTCGTCACGTACACGCAAAGATACATATATCCCGCATCGATACACATATGCCTACATATATATATGGATATATATGGATATATATGTATATGTATATATGGATATATATGTATATGTATATATGGATATATATGTGTAGATTTGTACGGGTATATGTAGCGAGGAACAGAAGAGATGTGGCGACAAGAATTGGGTGAACTGAAGCTGAACGAAACAAGGCTGCACGACACGCGAAAAACCAAACGCGCCGAGGCATCGGCAGCTGTTGAGAGCTCCAGAGAACCGTCGGGAATCTTCCCCTTGTCTCTTCGCCTCTCTGATCTCGATGTGTCGGCCCAGAACGACTTCCACAGCATACGCCGTCCCACTTCCTTGCAAGGCTCCTCTTCTGCGTTTTTCGCTTTGAGGAGTCTGCACTCACCGGCGCTCAGGGTGGCGCTCTCTCGAAAGATCATCCCCTGCCGCGAGGAGGCGAACACACACCAGGCAAGACAAACCGCGGGAGACCGAGTGGAAGGTTTCCCATACGCAAGAGAGTCCCCGCCCTCGCTGCAGAAACGGCGGCACACTCCTGATTTGCGCACAGCCTGCGCATCCCACCGGATCCGCATATATACACGCATCGGCGGAAGCGAGGAAACACAAGTAAAAAGAGAGATACCTACCCATCCCCCCCCCCTGTGCGTCTCTCATTGCCTACGTCTACACTCGACTGCAGAGAAAGGATTCACGCCTCTCCTGTGTTCTGCTCTTCTTCTTTTCTTCTTCTCTTCTTCTTTGCTTTTCCTCTCTTCTTCTTTTCTTTTGTTTCGATGATGTGCGCATCTCTCTGCGCGTGTCTCCTGTCCGTTCTCACTTTTCCATTCGGGTCATCAGATTTCAGGATGCTGATGTCGAAGAGATGCATTTTTCTGTGTTTGGCGATGAAGGCGCCTTCTCGATCGAACACGCAGCATGTGTTGTACAGCTCGACTTTTTTTCTGTCCGTGTCCTTCCCTGCGCTCTCGTCTGGGACTTCCCGCCTCTCGACGATGGACCCGCCCACGACGCAGACGCGCAGCCGCTTCGCCATCTCCTTCATGAAGGCGAAGGAAGGAGACACCCGCGCACGCATCTCTTCCTCGTTTGCTTCCTCGTCTGCGTCGCCGAGGTCCGGCAGCGGCTCGCCGTAGGCGGCAAAGCACGAGTTGTGGTACGGCGTATTCCACATCTCGGGGAGAACGAGGACATCGAACGGACGGGAGTTTCCGTGCGCTTCCTCGTGTCCCTGTTTCTCTTGGCTGCGCTCACCCCCGAGCTCGCCCAGGGCCGTGGCGAGGGCGTCGACGATGCCTCTGTAGGACGTCTGAACGGGCGCCGAAGAAAAGATGTTGTGGTCGAACGCCGCGGTGAACGGGAAGGTCGAGGAGGTTGCGCCCCTCTTCATAGCTGCGACGGCTGCAGCAAGAGCCTCCTTGATGCGCTGCATCTGCTGCTGCTTCCTCTCCAGCACTGCACGCGAATCTCCAGAAGAAAGAGAAGAAGGAGAAAGAGAAGAAGGAGAAAGAGCTGAGAGAGTGGCAGGGGGAAGGCCAGCCTCCCGGCGCAGCAGCGCAGGCAGCTGCAAGACACAGATGCGGATTGAGGTCGCCGGCGACATCGTCAAGAGATGAAGGAGAGAGGGAGACAGTGGAGGCAGACGGGCAGAGAAAGAGAAAAGGAAGAAGGCGAAAGGAGGGGAAAGGATGCAGCCTCAGATACAGACAGGCAAGGCGCAACCTGGCCTTTTCGATTTCCTGGGGATGTGTGGAGCCGCGCACGCTGACGGTTTTGCCTGGACGCGAGAGTCCACGCTCACACACGCAGTTGCACGTGAAGGAGACCGCTGTCTGGGGTGTTTGACTGCAGTTTTGCAGAAACGGAGACGTCCCTCCAAGAGGAGATATTCCGCTCTCGGAGAGAGCGACAAAAACGGGACAACAACCAGAAGGAAATTCGGTCTTTCCGAGCTCCTCGCTCTCCCCTCGTCTTGGAAAAGAACACAAAGCCAGATTTGCCGACGGGTGAAGAGACAGTCTCTCCAGAGCTCGACACTCGGCCTTCTCTCCAAATCGGGGCCTTGCCGCGGACGCGCCGTTTCGCGTTTTCGAGGTGAGAGGAAGGCGAGGAAGAACGCGGGTTGTTGATTCAAGAAGCTTTCCTTTCCGGTGCGTGACTTACACAAACTCGCCTCGTTTTGCCCTGCTGTCTTCCACGTCGGTCTGCGACTCAAAGTCTACGCAGGCGACCTGTCTCAGCCCTTCTCCGTCTCTCGTCGTCTCTCTCCGTCTCTCGCTGTCTCCCTCTGTCTCCCGCTGTCTCGGCTCATCTTTTGGGCCGACAG